>NC_034409.1:191848647-191862184 GCF_002078875.1 Numida meleagris | reverse complement strand
AAGAGAAGAGAAAAGAAAAGAAAAGAAAAGAAAAGAAAAGAAAAGAAAAGAAAAGAAAAGAAAAGAAAAGAAAAGAAAAGAAAAGAAAAGAAAACTGGCTTCTCAACCTCGCTCCTTCTGAGCATTAATTTTTTTGTGTGTGTGAGCTATGGCTTGTGAAAAAATTGGCACTGGTTGCAAAGGTACGTGTGCCATTTTGATCACACAGCTTCATCGTAGGTTACAGGTGACAGGAAAGAAGAGAATGAATACTTTACTCTTAGGACCCAGAGACTCCGAATAAATTTCCTAAAGTTCTATTTTTGGAAAACTTATTTATCTAGGGTTATACTTATATATATGTGTCCCTGCACTTGAAAGATTACATTCGTATATACAGGTCACTGATGAGCTTTCCTACATGAACTTCAAAGGACCCTGTATACACAGTCCTGAATTCCCAAAACGTCTGTATTATTTAAGACCAAATTCAGCCAGCAGCTATGCACAGTGTCTCCATTTTTCTTTGTGTGATAATTGCCATCAGACGCTCAAACACCCTGAGACTCCCATTTCCCTGTCCTCTTCCCACCCCAGAATTGTGCACCTCCTCCTTCAGAGTTTCATGGAAGCATAGACCCATTTGAGTTGGAAGGGACTGTTAAAGGCCATCTGGTCCAGCTCCCCTGCAGTGCACAGGGACACCCACAGCTCCATCAGGTGCTCAGAGCCCTGACCAGCCTGACCTTGATTGTGTCCAGGGATGAGGGATCTACCACCTCTCTGCATAACCTGTGCCAGTGACTCACCAATCATATTGTAAAAGACTTCTTCCTTATCTCCAGTTTAAATCTCCCCTCTTTTAGTTTGAAACCATTTCCCCTTGTTCTGTCATCGCAGACCCTGCTCAAGGGTCTGTTCCCTTCTTTCTTAATCCCCCCTTCAGATACTGGAAGGCTGCTCTCAGGTCACGCCAGAGCATTCTCTTCTCCAGGCTGAACAGCCCCAGCTCTCTCAGCCTGTCCTTGTAGGAGAGGTGTTCATCCCTTGGATCGTTTTTGTGGCCTTCCTTTGTACACGCTCCAACAGGTCTGTATCTCTCCTGTATTGAGATCTCCACATCTGGATGCAGTAATCCAGGTGAGGTCTCACAGCACAGAGCAGAGAGGCAGGATCACTCCCTTGCCATGCTGGCCATGCTGAATTTGATCCAGCCCACCATATGGTTGGCTGTCTGGGCTGTGAGGGCACAGTGCTGGCTCACATCCAGCTGCCATCCACCAGCATCCCAGGGTCCTTTCCAGCGGGACTGTGCTCCATCCTTATATCCCCCAGCTTGTACTGATAGTGGAGGCTGCCAAGACCCAGGTGCAGACTTGTGATTGGATTTATTGAACTTCATGAGGTTCACCTGGGTCCACTGCTCAGCCTGTCTAGGTCCTTCTGGATGCCATCCCATCCCTCAGGTGTGTCAACTGCACCACGCAGTTCGATGTCATCCACAAACTGCTGAGGGTGCACTCAATTCCACTGCTGATGTCATTGATGAAGATCTTACAGAGCACTGGTCCCAGCACTGACCCTGAGGGACACCACTTGTCACCAATCTCCATCTGGACGTTGAGCCATTGACCACACTCTCTGGGTCCAATCTTGCAACAATTTCCTCATCCATCAAACACTCAACCCATCAAATCCGTGTCTTTCCAATTTGGAGAGAAGGATGCTATGGGGAACTGTGTCAGAGACCTCACTGAAATCCAGATAGATGACATCAGTGGTTCTTCCCTTGTCCACTGACACAGTTACACCATCATAACAAATGACAAAGTGGGTCAGGCAGGACTTGCCCTTGGTGAAGCCATGCTGGTTATCCCGTATTGCCTCCCGCTCTTCCATGTGCCTTGTCCGTTGTTACCAGCCTGCCTGTGTCACTCACTAGGTACGCCCTCCTGGACTTTCCTTTTCTGGTTGAGGTACCTGTAGAAGCCTTTCTTGTTCTTGGCAACCCTTGCCAAGCTTCGTTCTAGCTGGGCCTTGGCTTTCCTCACCCCATCCCTACACAGCCAAGCAGCTTCCTTACACTCTTCCCACGGTACCTGTGCCTGTTTCCACTGCCTGTGCATTTTCTTCTTGTTCTTCAGTTTGACCAGCAGGTCCCAGTTCAGCCATGCTGGTCTCTTGCTTTCCTTTCCTGACTTGCTACACCTGGGGATGGAGAGCTCTTGTGCCCTAAGGAAAGCCTCCTTAAACATCTGCCAGCTCTGCTCTGTTCCCTTTTCCTTGAGGACAGATACGTAGGGGGTTTTGTTGACTAACCCCCTGAAAAATTGGAATTTGGCTTTCCCAAAATCAAGCTTCCTGATTTTAGTCTTTGCCTGTCTGATATCCTGCAAGAATTTGAACTCCACCATTGCATGCTCACTACAGCTCAGGCAGCCTTCAGTCGTGGCAATCATACCACTAGGTTTTGATGATGGCAACTATATCATCATTTTCCATTGGCACAGTGGCTTCCAACTCCCGTTTTTTTCTCAAGCTGTGTGTGTTGGTGTAGAGGCACTTCAGCTGGGCAGCTGGTCTTGACACCTTCTTGGAGGATAACTCCTTAATTCCTTTGAAGTATTTACCTTTAGTCTCCCTGTTGCCTTCATTATCATAAGATGCAGCAGACTGAGAGCCCCCCACTAGCACTTTGTCCCTCTAACTTGGCTGTACTGTTGCACACCTTGTCATGGGCAGGCTCACTATCACCCCCCTTCCCCTTCAGACCTAGTTTAAAGTCCTGTCAATGAGCCCAGACAGCTCCTGGACCAGTTTCCCTGGTTTTCTAAGGAGGACTTATTCACATGGGGAAATTGTCTGGAATTGCCTACTGTAGTGCTGCACAAATGCCCCAGTTTCACAAATAGCTTTTTTTTCCCTCCCAAATTACCTTGATTTATAAAGTCCTTTTGGGAAAATGCAGTTGTTATCAATCAATGGGAGCAGAGGCAGTAGACAGCAGTAGTTATAAGACCCAAGTTTTTGCAGTAGGCACCTACTGTGCTTGGAGCTATGCAAATGCAGTGCAGTAAGGGAAGTACTACTTTCATGCTCTAAATGTTGGTGATAAGAGTTGAATGGCCAATAATGGTGTGGAGGCAGAAATAAGGAACGATGGAGATGTACTTATTCTTGCATCCTAACCATTTGTAAATGTTTCTTAAGACAGAGCAGCATGCTGGGGAATCATGAAAAAAGGCCCTGGGAGAACAGCTACTCACTCCTCTCAGTATTCAGGAGTGTTGCTCGTCCTAGCTTCTAGGGACAAGACATATGAAAGAGAGATGGAGAGGAACCTGATGACGTTCAACAAGAGCAAGCGTAGAGTCCTACACCTGGGGAGGAATAATTGCATGCATCAACACAAGTTAGGGATCTGCTCTTTTGGAAAGGAGCTCTGCAGTGAAGGACCTGGGGATCCTGGTGGACAACAGGTTGGCCATGAGGCAGCAGTGTGCCCTGGTATAATAGAATGAGTCAAGAAGAGTGTGGCGAGCAGGTCGAGGGAGGTGATTCTTCCCCTCTACTCTTCCCTGGTGAGGACACATCTGGAGTACTGTGTCCAGTTCTAGGCTCCCCAGTTCAAGAAAGATAGCAAACTGATGGAGAAAGTCCAGAGGAGGGCCACGAAGACGATTAGGGGCCTGGAGCATCTCCCTTGTGAGGAAAGGCTGAGAGACCTGGGACTGTTCAGCATGGAGAGGAGAAGGATGAGCAGAAGTCTTATCAATACTTATAATTATCAAAGGACAGATGTCAGGTGGATGGGGCCAGGCTCAAGAAAGAAAAAACTTATTTACTTGAGGGTGATAGAGCACTGGCACAAGCTGCCCAAAGAGGTGGTGGAGTCTCTTTCTCTGGAGATATTCAAGAGTCTCCTGGACACTTTCCTGTGAGAGCTGCTGTAGGGAATCTGCTTTAGCAGGCAGTTAAACTCAATGATCTCAATGAGAACTCAATGAGTTCTCACCCCTACAGTTCTGTGACTTCGTGATTCTCTGAAACAGAAATCAAAATGTAGGACAAAGGTTAAAAAAAAACAGAAGAATAGTGAGAAAAGCTCTATAGGATACATAAATGAGGTAGGATATATGCTCTAGACTAACCACATGCATATGGGGAGTTATTCAGGATGAGTTTTAGGAGCTTTAAAACCATCCCAAACCTTTAATCTGAGACAACATCTTCCATAGACAAGCCTCCAGGCCCTGATATGCCAAAACCTTTCAGCATGTGTTTAAATCCTCTTAATCTCCACGCGACACGTTGTTCTCTAAGTGCTTTGCTGAACTGCGGATGTCATTGCTAAAACATTGCAAGGCTTTGTCTCCTGCTGCTCGCACACACATTAGGGCCAGGCTCTGGTGCAAAACGTGGATATTTTTGGGACACATTGAAAGCGGGGAGCTGCCTTAGTGTACATAGGGGTTTTTATTTCATAGGGCCTGAGATCTGAGTCAGGGGTTTAAATCCAGAAGTTGATCAATCACTACGTTTCCTAGTGTTTCTGTGGGTCAAAAAAAGTGTTGCCTTTTCCTTCAGCAGAAAACTACTTGGTTCATCATCTTCCATGGGATTTTCCTCAGTGAGAACTGTCCACACCAATACAACAATAAAGAAACTGGAGCTGGGACTCTCTAGGAGTGTTTATGGCTGTCAGCTGAACAAGCCCCGTGGGAAGCAAGCAGTTGTTTAGCAAACAACACCCTCTGGCATTGAAGCTTGAAGACATGGGGCAATGTGGGGAATGACTACACCCACCCCTTGTTAGAAGTGGTGACAGTGGGACAGAGTTTTCCCTCTCCTGCCCCAAATTGGTTGGACTTGATAATCTTAGTGGTCTTTGCCAGCCTTAATGATTTTATGATTCTATGAGATCCATTGGGAATATCCAGCAGGTTGCATCAGTATAGGGTGCAACAATGAGACATCAGTCCTCACAGTAACCATGGGCAGAGCAAGGAGGGTCTCTTCACATCTCTCCCTGATCCCCAGTGTAACTCATGTGGGACAGGGTGAGTCCTGCATTCCCATTATTAGGTCCTAATATTGTTACAGATCTCCCTCAGCTGTAAAACCATCCATTGCCATTGAGAGAGGGATACTATTTTGGTGTTGAGGAACTCAACTGGACTTCAACCAACAACACAGATGCAAAAAAAAAAAAAAAAAAGACATTTTCCATTGCCACCCATGCTGCCTTCCATAGCATCATTTGTCATTAGTTTTTATGCATGTGTCTCCTCACCCTCTCTCCTTCCCACAAAGCCCCCACAAAGAGAGGAGACCCTCCATGGATAACTCACGATAACATTAAACATATGCAGAACCAGGACCCGAGTGTAAACTCTCCTGGAGCAGGGGGCCACGCTCCTCCATTTAAAAATCTCTAAAATGCAGTGCCAAGTCGTGGCACTCTGCAAATATTTATTAATATGACATCGTTATGTATACTGTGGGGTGTGGTATTACAGTTTTATCAGTGAGTTTCGAGATGCCGCGTGCTACGAATGAGCCATGAAAGCCATCACACGCGCAGAGGGGTTAGGGTAACACTTCACCCAGCATTAGCGTGTGTTCTGCATGTGACAGTCAAGGGAGTCCTTTATAAATGTTCTGGAGGTGTTTTTTTTCCTGTAATTATTTAGCTGGGATTGGTGGTTGGAAGGTGCCAGGGCATGTGATGGTCAGCCCTGTGACAGGATGCCATTCCTCTGCTTTAAGCAAGAGAGAACAAACAAGGACCTGCCACAGTGCTGGAAAGCTTCTATAAAAGGAAGGACTCAGTAATCAAGGTTCCTCCAAATTAAATGCAAGCCCAGGGAAAATATTTTGCGATTGTTTCCTCTATGCTGCCACATAGCAAGCATTGATATTCCTGAGGAGCAAATGCGTTGGTACAAGTCTGGATACAGCCCTTGCTGCTCTGTACTGCACACAGGAGGAAGTGCCACTTCACTGGGAATCATAGAATCATAAGATCATAGAATCATTAAAGCTGGAAAAGACCTCTAAGATCTTCAAGTCCAACCCCAACCCATTCCACCATGCCCACACACCACATCCCTCAGTGCCACATCTCCACGATCCTTGAACACCTCCAGAGATGGTGACTCCACCACTTCCCTGGGCAGCCTGTGCCAATGCATTATCACTCTTTTAGAAAACAAATTTTTCTGAATATCCAACCTGAACCTCCCCTTGCAGAAAGTGAGGCCATCACCTCTCATCATATCCGTGTTACCTGGGAGCAGAGGCCAACCTCTACCTCGCCACCACCTCCTTTCGTGTCACTGTAGAGATTAATAAGGTGTCCCCTGAGCCTCCTCTTCTCCAGACTGAACAATCCCTGTTCCCTCAGCTGCTTCCCATCAGATTTGTGCTCTTCAGAGCTTCATTGCCCTTCTTTGGACATGCTCCATGAAGAGGAGGAGGAGGAAGAAGACAGCTTTTGATATAAGGATTATTTTCACATGGGGTTGCTCTGAAGCTGCCCATAGGATTGAAACAACATACTGCAGAGGAACAATGTGTGAACAAGTATTGCACCCCATGGCTACAACACCATGAGCATGGAGGGGATGCAACCTCCTGTAAGGAAATAACAGAAAATGGATTTTTGCCCCAAGACCGTGCAGACATCACTTTTGCGTCACGGAGTGACACGAAAGCTCAGTGTTGCCCATACTATAGTTCCAGTAGAGGAGCAAGAATCAGAGCTGTACACCTATCTCACTCTCCCCATGTTTCTTTGGGGCTTATCACCCTCACCTTCTCACCTTGCCTTTAGCATCATCACTCATCACCTATGCTGCAGAAGTGCCCAGCTGGAGGCCCAGCAGAGCTCTGCTCCAGCCCTGCTCCCATCCTCAGGCAGAAGAAAGCCAAAGCAGAGCCTCTTGACTCTTGTGCCATTTGGCTGGAGACCATACAAGCCCGACCTCCCAGCCCAAGGACTGAGAAAATGTCCCACCCCTACCCCAATGCTGCCTTGTAAAGGCCTCCATCCTAATAAAAACCAGCTGTCAACTCCTCTCTCCAACACTGAATGATCCCTTCAGGGTGGGGTAATGCTTTTTCTTCCCTGCAAAGAAGTTCAGTAACCCCTCCCTTGCTGCAGTGCGGGAGCTGGAATCCTCCTCACAGGGGGCTTAATAGAGGATGCCTAATTAATAACAGCGATTTGCAAGAGCGAAGAGATGCAGACCAACTGGAAAAGATAAAATGCCTGAACGACCTTTTTGGAATAGGAGGAACATTGTGAAATATTCGCGTCTCTCGTTATGATCCCAGCTTTGCGAATGCTGGCTGAGAGTAAAAAACACCTCTTCTGCGAGCAGAACATTTGTTAGACATCCCTATTTCTGCCCATTTTTAATCCAGTCCCTGATCCCCAAACTCATTCTGGGATGCGTGGACTGGGATAGAGCTGTGCCAGGTTTTGCTTGAATGCAGCAGGACTTGGGACCATCTCAAGCAAGGCAGCTTTAGGGCCACGTTATCCGAAGGGCTCTGGGAGAGGTTTTCAGAGCATACTGTCTTGTTGAAAAGAGGTGTTCAGGCAGCCATCCCCGCTGCCACACCTCCCGGGCAAATATTTCAATCTAGTTCATATGAACATTCTTCATCTCTGAAAATCCAGCTGGAATCAGAGGGGCTGAACATTTCTGAAGAGCCAGGCACAACTGGCTCTGCTGCAAGGATACGTTTCCAAGGCAAAACAAAGCAAAAGCAAGACATAATTTGGACCACCATGTTCGACTGGAACCCCTGGCTGTGAGTGGAGGACATCCAACCCGCAGCCGGGGGAGGGATCTCAATGTGAGTCACAGTGCCCCATTTTGGTCGAGCAATTCTAGATGTAACGCTGAGAAAAAGATGGTTTTGGTGGAGACCAGGGAAAACAAGGAGATTAATGGCATAATCAACTTATGACTTGACTGTACTTGGTAGAAATCCAGACAAGGTACTTTGAAGCTCAATCTGGAACCATTTGGACAAGGAAAGCCTCTCCCAGGTGCACTCTCCTCTATGTAATCATACACATAGGTATGTTATATTTTTACCTAAAAACTTCCTTGCATTTCCCAGCGGTCATTTAATGCATTCACCTCACCAACTCCATCCCTGGCTGGGAAATGTGGGTTTGAAGCTCCTCTGCACAGCTCAGGTGGGGGCTGACTTTCAAGCATCTGCCCCCTACTCCATCCCACTAACACATGTCAGTGCTGGATGCTGTTTTCTCCTTAAGACCAGTACGGTCTGGTCGCAGCTATGGGCACCAGGAGATGCTCATCCACTTGCTCAGCAGAGAGATTAGCTTCTGCAAACCTGGTTTGTGATTTTCTTTAGAAGACTGAAGACATGCAGAATGGGACCTCTTCCCTTCCAGCAGTTGGTTTTATTAAGGAATGGTTTTCAAGGGGATACTATGAAAGCATTTCCCAGACATGCACAGGCTTGTTACTTCACTGTTATCTGAATGAGCCTGGAAAATATTGCGGATGAGTCCTTTTTGTTGACAGCAGTGAATCTTTTTCCTGAGTGGAGTGGTATGCTTTCTGTCCGCTTCCACCCTGACAGTTATTTGGGTTTTCTGTTTACTTCCAAACACCTGATTACAGGGCTTGGTTCCTCTTCCATGATGGAATTTGTCCACGTGAGTGGTCCTGCAGAGCGTTCATTCATCTCTGCTCCATGTGTGTCCCCACACAAGCATGCACACCTCTCTAAACAACCTGTCCAACCATTGTTTTACTTTAGTGAAACCCAATACTGGAGTTTACATTCACCCATGATGTCATGATACAGGTTGTAACAGTGGACAAGGACCTCAGCGTTTAGGCAGCTGCATCGTGTGCCAGAACTTTGTGAAATAGGTACTGGGTAAGGTATAGAATGATAGAATCATAGAATTACAGAATGGTTTGAGTTGGAAGGGATACTTAAAGGTCATCTGGTCCAAATCCCCTGCAATGAACACTGACACCCACAGCTCCATCAGGTGCTCAGAGCCCAGACCAGCCTGACCTTGGCTGTCTCCAGAGATGGGGCATCCATCACCTCTCTGGGCAAGACAAATAGGGTCTCGTTTGAGCCGCCTTTCCTGGGCACCTTAAACCTGACAAACCTGGATGCTGTGTCAAGGGTGCTCACGCAGAAGTGGGGTGCTTGATGCTGTAACAGTTTTGGGAGGATTCCTTGTCTGCTCTGTGCTGGAGGCCTCTAGAATCTTCCTGATTCTATTATTTTTTTGATCTTTTTCTTTTTGCTTTCTGCAGTTCTGCTTTTGGAATTGGAGAAGGTGATATATAAGGGCAAGGAGCATACCAGACTGCAGTAAAGCAGACAGTGCAGCAACGAGCCAGTAGTTATCCAAGTACATGCTGCAGAAAGCATCTCCGAATAAACAACAATGATAAAAAATAATAACACCTAAAAAAAGAGCAGCAGAAAGATCTCTCCATCCATCCGGGCCAAAGAAATCAAGGTTTGGCACGGAACAATCTGAGAAAGTGTCTGAAGAGCTGCAAGTGGGTTCTGTATCAGACGGAGGAGCCAAAAAGTGTTTGACCACAAACAGAGCATGATGCATTGCAAAATTTTTCTCGAGGAGATATTTAGAGGGTGGGATGGCTGGCATGGAGAGGAAAAAGGGGGGAGGCCTCACTGCGGGTGGAATATCTTCAGCCTTCAAACAACAGCCACTAAAATATCCACAGCACTGTGCCTCCCCGGGGGTGCCAAGGGCTGAATGTTTTGTGCAGAATGGCTTTGGTGGGATAGTGTAATCTCACTGAAAATTGTTTTTTAGCTGTCCCTTTTGTAGCAAGGAGGGATAGCCTGAAGATAGGGCCTGATGCAGCGATGTCAGTAGGCTTTGGATTAATGGGTTTTGGATTGGGCCCACGGTGTAAGAGACAGTGCTCAACTCCAGCCATAAATAAAGTGGCTTCCATTAATGTTTATATTTGCTTTAATTTATTTAACCAAGAAAGTCAGCAGAGGCCCATAGGTCTCAGTATTAAGAATGAGCTGGCCAAGACAGCAGCAGATAAAGCTTGCACCAGCGTAAATCAAAGCTTCCATAAGTCATGCTCAAGAAAGCATGGGTGAGTAAGGCAATAAAATGTGGTCATTGTTTCTTTATTGTATCGTTCTCGGCTTTCTCTTTCCGTTGGAGCCAAACATAATTTCTGCTTCATGGTTTTAAGAGGTCCAGGAGAGGATGGACTAAACTCATTGCAAACTGAGGATGCAGAGCAGTTCAGAAGCTGGGATTTGCAAGTAGCTCACAAATGCTTTCCCTCCCTTTATGGCCAGATAATAATAACAAAGATGAGATCCAGAAGCTTTATGTTAATCTTTTTCTACTCCAGTGTTGGAAAAGGCTTCACCTTCATCCTGTTGGACCCACATCATGAAAAATCACTGTGTCCACCATTGTTTTGTCTGGTACAACTGGGGATGAGCCATGTATAGCAAGCACTGTCCATCCTGGAAATGGGTACACTTAATTTTCCCCATCTCAAGGGCACGAAGAGCTGGAGAGCTGCCCCGAGCAGAACTTCCCACTCTGGCTTAGACACTGATACCGTAGATCCACCATCCACGCAGTTCTGAGCTCAGAGTAAGCCCCCCAGCTCGTCTCCCTCAGCACAGGGCTACAGTTTTGCACTGGGGGTAAGGAGATTTCATCATTTTGCACGGGTAGGGCGATTTCATCCTTTAAAGCTCATCTTGGCAAAATGCCCTTTTCCCAGCCAGTCATGGCACCTACCTCCTCAAACCTGCTGGGGGTACCGAGTGTACTTTGGTCATTTTTTTTTTCCTTTTATAATTCCCCATAGGACGGCACCAGTTTACGACTGTATTGCAGTGATGCTGTTCCTGCTACTACAATCACGGCTCTGTTGTGATTTCCATTATAAACCTTAGACTAGGTTTTGGGGGTGTTTTTTTTATTCTTTTGCTGGGGTCTCCAATTTGATCGTAAAATCTCGTGCTGGGCTGAAATTCAACTGCCAGGTCTTGGTTGGGTAGCAAATTTGATTTAACCCTGAGGATGCTGAACTGCTTTCACATAGAGGTGTGAGAGAGGGCAGCAAGAAGGGATGGTTCGCTTTGGTTTGGGATATCTGGGGACAGAGAAGTGGGGAAGATCCATCTGGATGCCACAACCCACCTGCCATTGTCTCTTCTGCATCTTTTGGACTACATATTGCAGCTGATGCACTTAACTCCTTTAACTGATATCTTCATTCCCCATCTTCATGGATATGACTTGTTTGAGCTGTCTATTCCTGAGCTCTTCACAAGGCATTTCTTAATGCATTTTAATCTTACATTTATACAAAACCCACATTCATTAAGTTTTGTTAGACATATATCACTGAAAAGCATCTTTTCCCCTTGCTCTACACTTTATGCAACATGCAGGAACTTTTGAAGCCCTCCTCCAAAGTGGTTATATTTTCCCAAGAAAACTTTAGTTCATGTGGTTTTCAGGTTTGACAGCTGCTGGTTTCTGGGGGAAAACTCACTCATTTGGTGAGTTTACCACTTTACCACCAGCTCAGCAAGCTCTTCCGTAAGAACACAAGGCAAGGACTCAACAGAGCTGAGCATTACACAGACAAGGTTGTGCCATGAACAGGGGTTTGCTGGGGAAGAAAACAGCAACCAGCAGAACACATTGCATCATCAAATCACTAAGACTGGGAAAGGCCACTGAGGTCCCCAACTCCATCCCCAGACCTTCCCCACCATGCTCACTAACCATGTTCCTTCAACGCCAACCCCCATGGCTCTTGAACACCTCCTAGGATGCTATTGGCCTTCTTAGCCACCAGGGCACATTTCTGGCTCGTGTTCAGCTGGCTTTTCTCACCTCAGTGTGAAATGGGAACTGCTGATGCATCAGCTACCCACAGACTAACCAGTCTGGAAAAAAAATGCAATGGAAAGCATATCTTGCAGTTATGGTGGGAGGGGGCAAATGCACTTCCAGTTCAACCCTCCTTCTTTAGATCACAGAATTGTAGAATGGCTTGGGTTGGAAGGGATCTTAAAGGTCATCTGCTTCTAACCCCCCTGCCATGGGCAGGTTTGCAACCACTAAGTCAGGCACCAGATCAGGCTGCCCAGGGCCCTATCCAACATGGACTTGAACACCTCCAAGGATGGGGCGTCCACAGCTTCTCTGGGCAGCCTGTGCCTCATGTCTTCCCTAGGCTGGAGAGAGCCCTTTCCATCATGATGCCTTCCTCCTTCTCCTATTCTATGTTGACATAATCCTTTACACCGAGTCCCCTAAGCTTTTAAATCCAGCCAAAAGCCTGCGAGGTGGATTCAGGCAGCTTTGCACCCATGGATGCTGCTGTGGAGGGGTGGTTTTTTGGTCACTCATGGGATGGAACAGAAGGAAAAATATTCTTCCTGAAAACGATGCAGCATGAAACTGGGCCACCAGTTCCTCTTCTGGGAAGCAGTGTAATAGCACTTTCCTAAGCCTGTTGGGGGCATGTTGAGGATGATGCTGCTAAAAAACATTTGTGCTGAGCAGATACCTCAGCCTTGAGGGCCCTCCTGAGTGCTTAAAATTGATGGGATGAGGTGTTGTGGCTGTACAAGCCCCTAATCTATCAAAGCAATAATCTGTGGAGGAAAGATCCTTTACCAAACACTCACACAGCAGATGTTAAGTGACATATGGCACATTCTACCTATTGGCCACAGAAACACAGTATTAATAAAATATGCTGACACGACAGATTAATAGCTCAGAACCACAGTCCAGAAGAGGTTAGGACAAGCCTATTCTTCCTCTGGGGTTTTTAACAACAAGGAATTAAGTAAATGTTAGGCACTGAAGATTACTTGAAGGCAATATTAAAGCAAGGTTTCACTCTGGATGGAGGCTGTAAAACCATAATTGTGGGACTCCACGTTTATTGTCCTGCAGTGATTTTGCACGGTGTACTAATAAAGCATGGCTTCTTCTCACTGCTTGTGCTGCAATCACATCCCAGGATTGGACAAACTTTCTGAGATGAAATCCAAATGCCTCTGCTTGATCCAAAGGTGATGGAGAGTACAGCCCCTACCACTGTTCTACGGGGGATTTGAATAGGCCTTGCCATTTCAAACCAGTATAATTACCAGTGCTGCAGGATGATTTTAGAAAAGTGGAGCTCTGGCTTGGAAAAACAGAATAAAAGAGTCCAGAATGACTTTTGCATCTGTGATATGTGAATTTAGGGCTCCATCTCATGTATCAGTGAGACGATGCAGTGCTCACCAAAGTTGTACCAGCGGGAAAAACCCCAAAGCATTGTATCTTACTTAAATTGGCTCTTTTCTCCTTCTAATACCAAACTCTTTGTCAATGTAGGTGTGTTCTTGCTGGAGTGATGAACCTGCAGAGAATAGAGGAGGAGAGAAAGAGAGGGGAGGGGAGGAGGTGAGAAGGAAAGAAAGGAAAGAAGAAAGGAAGGAAGGAAGGAAGGAAGGA
>NC_034409.1:191843241-191848504 GCF_002078875.1 Numida meleagris | reverse complement strand
GGAAGGAAGGAAGGAAGGAAGGAAGGAAGGAGGGAAGGAAGGAAGGAAGGAAGGAAGGAAGGAGGGGGAGGACAAGCGAAAAGGGCAAGGGGAAGGGCAGGACAAGGAAGGGCAGAGCAGGGCAGGGCAGGGCAGGGCAGGGAAGGGAAGGGAAGGAAAAAGGGAAGGAAAAAGGAAAGGAAAAGGGAAAAGAAAGTTGAAGTATTCTCCTCTTTTTGCTACTACCATATGAACCCAGACAACACCAGATCCTTCAGCAGAGCACCCCTACAGCAGCTGCACTCAGGAACCTCAGCTTTCAGCTATATGGAAAGTCCTTAACATTTTATGAGTAACTTTTTAAGCAACTTTCAATAAGAGGCATAAAGAGGCTTGATTGAAAACCGATGACACAATCTAGCCCTGCTTTTAGTATTTTGGCATGAAGCACAAACACATTACTGAAATCCCTCCAGCATCTAGAACTGTACCTGGAATGGTTTTAGGACTAATATTAAAAATGCATGGTAGGCTGGAGGCAGGTCTGCTCAGATGAGGGAACATCAAATGAGTTCCCTTCTTTCCTACCTTTGAGCAACAGAAACATAAGAATCTTGTGAGATGTGTTTTCCCTCAGGGGAAAAAGGTAAGAAAATCATGATAAAGTACCTTCAACTTAATTTATAACCATTTTATTTGGTGTTTTCTCCAAAACTCTTAAGAATGCTTCCAATCTTGTATGTGCGGCAATGGGTCTTGTTCAGTCAATTCCCATCCCCTCCACTGGGCCCTGGTCTTCCAGGAACATCTGCCAAATAAAATGTTTGAAAAACAAATACATGTGGTCTTTACTTAGAAGTCTTGAGGGTATCCAGATCATAAATTTGTTGAGGAGCATGTGGCATTGCTTATTTACTCGCAATTCGTTATTTTCGTTGTGGGAGTTTTCCAACCAAGTTAGAAAATCAGAAAGCATGATCATAGTAAATCCAGAATGTAACTTAAATTAACAGCTGAGGGACTCATCAAAATTCATCCCTGGAGTACACAGACAAGGAAATTTCTTCAGTACAGATCAACATTAATACAAATGAAGCCTGGGGAAATAGAAACGTAACTATTAGAGGGGTGCAAATACCAAGCAAATTTCTGGGCAGATGAAGATCATCTGGACGTGGGGTTTGAGATGGAGATGAGACTCTACTGAAAATCTCTGAAGGAGCAGAAGAAAGTATGCCAGCCCCAAGCAACCAGCTTGTGGTATCTCTATGGCTGCAAAGGGGAAATAGCTTCTGGGAAGCTTTGGGATGAGGTTTTCTTTCAAGTTTCTGGTTCTATTTGAGCTTCAAAGCTGAAGTAAAAGTCAACATGGAGCTGGGGGGTGAGGGAGGGGGAAGCTTTTTGTGCTCTTCTTCACCATTGTGTCTCTCCAAGGGGAGGGCATGCATCTGCACTGAGGTTTTGGTTCACGTAAACTCAAATCAGAAGACCTGATCCATGGGAGTACATACCACATCCCAGCCAAGAGTGGGTCCAGCCTAAACTAAAATCTCTTGGGGCTGTGGATGGCAAGTCTTCAGTGCTCTTTCACTCCAAGGGCTGGTGATGTGGACGTAGCCAGGTATCTTCACCTGAGGAACACTGCGGGTTGTCACGTTGGGGTGTGGATGAGGACCATGCAAAGAGACAAAGAGTGCGCTAGTGGTGGTTTCCATAGGTCATATTTATACTGCCAAATAACAGAGGATTAGGAAATACCACTGGGCTGAAGGGTACAGACCAGAGGTGCTCACCCTGCAAGAGCTGTCCCCATCTGGAGCACATTCCCTATGCAGCATGCATTGCCAGCTATCCCCCTGCTCACATGCTGCCCCTCTGGCCCCAAGACATAACAACCGTTTTGTGTGTTTTGGCCAAGTTAAACTGTCTGAAATAATATGCGGGCTGTGCTGCAGACCACCGGCATGGTGTTTTCTAGCATGAAACCTGATGTTTGAGGGTGTGAAGCCTGCTGGGATAATGCTGGAGGACTAGGGATGGGGCAGATTCAAACTCACACACCAGGGCTGGGCATGGGGTGGGGGATGAAGACCATCAGAATGGGCGCAAGCTCAGCTCCTGGTGAAAATGAATGCAGAAAAACCCTCCTTGCTGTTTGGCTTGGGTGGCTCTGGAATAATCCTTTCTGACACAGGCAGAGTAAGAGACACTGCCCATTTTAGACCATGCATGTTCAGTCTCCTATCTTCAGTCCTTCCCTTTAAGAAACTCAGATCCAGCATTGCAAATGCAAGTCCTGGGGGAAGAGTTTGAAGGAAATCCCATATCATCCCTTTGCTCCACAAAATCCTCTTCTCTTTGGACATGAACCGTATGAAAGGGATATTAAAACATGAAGAAGGCTGAATTATCATCTTTAATGTGTGTGCCACACATTTCTTAGAATGAATCACGGAACAGACTGGTTTGGGTTGGAAGGGTTCTTAAAGTCCACAGAGTTCCAACCCTTCCATGGACCGGAACACCTGCTGTAGACCAGAATCCCAAAGCCCCAGCCAACATGGCGCTGGGCACTGCCAGGGATGGGGCATCTACTGGTCCTCTGGGCAGCCTGTGACAATGCCTAAAATTTCTATGCATAGGGCAGGAGATATCTGACCAAATGCATTCCTCAGCATGTCCCCTTCATCCAGAACAGTGACATCCATCTTCTCTTTGTAATTCATAGAGAGGGACATTGTGAGGAGCCATGGGTCAAAGCAGATGAAGTGCCCTACGAGAAACTCTCCAAGAAACACCAGTTACTCTGAGCAACTGGAGGGATCTGGTCACTGATGCTGATGAGATGAATCCTGTTCTCTGTGTCCAGAAGGGAGAAGAGGAGGCTCATGGGAGACCCATCTCTCTCTCCAACACCCTGAAAGGCAGTTGTAGCAAGGTGGGAGTCAGCCTCTTCTCCAAGGTAACAGCGATAGGACAAGAGGTAATGACATTAAGTTGCATCAGCAGAGGTTCAGATTGCATATTAGGGAAAATTTCTTCTCCAAAATGGTCATAATGCACTGGCACAGGGTGCCCAAGGAGGTGGTGAAGGCACTGTCCTTGGAGGTGTTCAAGAAACACGGAGATGTGGCACTGAGGGACATGGTCAGTGGGCATGGCGGGGATGGGTTGGGGTTGGACTTGAGGGTCCTAGTGGTGTTTTCCAGCCTGAATGATTCTAGGATTCCATGACTAAGAGCCCTTCCAGACACCACATCAAACCAACAGCTTGTGCTGAAAATTATTAAAGAAACACCATGCCATGGGGAAGAAGGTAGGATAGGAGAGTTGGCGAAGGGTTGGTAGGTGGCTTGGGATGGGCTGAAGATGATTTGGCAGTGATGGAAACCAGCATCCCTGTGAAACTGAGAATCATAGAATCATTTGAGTTGGAAGGGGCCTGTAAAGGCCATCTGGTCCAACTCTCCTGCAATCAACAGGGACACCTACAGCTCGAACTGGGTGCTCAGAACGTGCAGGATTAAACAGCCAAAGCTTTCCAGCACAGTGAATCAGCAAACAAACCCCAGGAAGAAAAGATGTGGTAACTGCACAGTTCCACTGGTGTTTGTTTGCAGGGTCCGGCCCCAGCAGCGGGGTGAAAGCAACGAGAGACACATAATTAACTTCAGATGTACCTGTCAAGATGTCACGGACACAGAGCCGGAGAGGAGCAGTGTGTTATTTGTTTCTCATAATGTAACAATTATCTAGTTGTAAGAGGGGCTCTCTCCCGCACTCCCGCTCTGCCTCTTGTTTTCTTTCCCCATTCATTCACACATTATTTAACTTTTGACTTGGACACAGCAGGTAAAAGCATTTAACAGCTTGGCTGCTTGTTCAGACGGAGCTGGGGAGAGAAAGAGGGGTGGGGGGGGGGGAGCAGACTGCAATTTTTCGCTTTAAATTTTCAAGTTTTCAGCACCGTGTTTTTCTTACGGTTGGGGGGGGGGGGGAAGGAAAAGGGAAGGAAAAAGGGGGAAAAGAAACCCAGCATTCCACAAAGGCGCAGTCACATTTTCCGACGTTAAAACATGCTCTCCGCTGTCCCCCAGCCTTCGCTCGGAGACGCATTCCCCGCTGCACCGCGGAGGAAAAAGGTCAGCGGTAAAAATTTCGCAGGAACTCCATCATCGTCCTCGCGGGACGTGTTCGTCAGGAGGAGAGAGCCGGGCGTCTCGCTCTGTCGACACAAATCCACATCACAATATGCACGGAGAGGTTGGGGTGGAGGGGGGGGAGGGCGGGAGCGAGGCCACAACCCATAGGGCTGGGTGTTGTGGGGTGACTATGTGCCCCGCTACCCTTGGAGGGGACGGATGGATGGATGTTATGTTGGATGATAATGGCCGAGGGGCAGAGTGGGGAGGGGGTGATTTATGCTGGGAAAAAAAAAACAAAAAACAAAAAACAAACACACCCTCAATCCTGGGGGAAAATCAGCTTTGGGTTTATGTGGAGGAAGGTATCGCCGCGGTGCTGCCAGGTATGCAGCTCTTTGCACAGTTTAGGGCTCTGAGAGCGTTTTGCCCAGTGCTAGCTCCGAAGCAGAGCGAGTTTTTTAATGGGCAGTGAAGGCAGCTGTTGCAATAATAACTTGATCTCCTGGAATCACCCCAAAATGAGACAGGAGGTTGCAGTGGTTGATTTTCGCTAGGAAGCACACACGGATGTGGGGCGAGGGGAGGGGGTAATGCACAGGAACACGTGGAGCATCCTCCCAGATGGGGCTTGCTGTTGGTGAAGAAAACACAGGGCTCCATCCCGATGCACCCAGGGGGATTCAATCATAGAATCCCTGGACTTGGAAGGGATCCTTAGAGGTCATCTAGTCCCCTGCAGTGAACGGGGACACCTACAGCTTTCCTTTGCTCCCAAGAGGTAACAAGCAAACGGCCCTATCCCCACGGACAGGCCTGGCCCTCTCTCTGTTGCATTTTCCTCCCAGCACAACACAAAGGCTCAACTGTGCTTTCGGAAAGGACCCAGGGCTGGGACCCAACACCCTTTGAAGTGTTTTGGGGTTTTAAAATGCCGCTTTTGAGCTTGAGGTTTTACTATTTTTTTTTTTATTTTTATTTTTTGGAGTTCTGTAGCCATCAGGTTTCACTTCGTTTTGTCTTTATTTTATTTTATTTTATTTTATTTTAATTTTCCCCAAGTCAGTTTTAGCCTTTTTCATGTGGCCGGACCCTCCCTATATCCCCCAAATCACTGCTGCTCCAATCCCTCAGGCCACTCC